>NC_135550.1:25309175-25341675 GCF_964340395.1 Glandiceps talaboti | reverse complement strand
ATGTAAAACGTATTTCATTGTCAGGTGCTAGGGAGGAGCTCGCACCAAAGGTCAAACTATTTTTTACTTTAAACTTAACATTTAAACACAAAATCAAGCCAAGAATAAAAATCCCCTCTTGTATGTCACATGTCTGAATTACTTCATTTTCATGTTGTAGGGAGAGGTTGATGCTGAGGTCAAAGTTCTTCTAGGTTTGAAAGCCCAGTATAAAGAAATGTCAGGAACAGACTACAAACCTGGTGCTGTTGGTAGTAATGGTGGTAAGAAATCCGGTGGTAAAGAAAAGGCACATAACCCTGGACCGTCAGGTGATGAGAAGGCTGACTCAGCTAATGTGGACCCCGAAGTGGCAGAGATAATCACAAAGATCACCGCACAGGGAGATAAAGTCAGAACTCTGAAGAGTAGTAAAGCTCCTAAGGTAAGATTTTACAGAAGTTGAGTATAAACTGAGATTTACATGCTACATGGTTTGCTGTGTGTTTTGTCATTGCAAAAGATGTTTCTTTTGTAAGACATACAGACCATTTCTGTGAATAGACAATCTGTCCAGCAATACCTCTGATAAGTTTTTTTTTTTTATAAAACAGCAATGTTTATGACAAGCCTGTCTGTCTTGACATATATTGTAGAAATATTTCATGTAGTCTTGTCCCAATAAAAGGTTATTCTCACAAGAAAAATGTATCATGTTGGACCCTGAATTCCGCCAGCATAATGGAATGTTGAAGGATATAATATACCAAAAGGAAAAATGAAAACAAAACTATGGTTGTGTTATATTACATCAATGAAACTGTAGAGAGTGGAATACTTAAAAAAGTTTCTGCCGTCTTTTGGTTCTCAGGATGAGGTAGATGGAGAAGTAAAGACATTACTAGCTTTAAAAGCAGAATATAAAGAGAAAACAGGCTCTGATTACAAACTACCAGGTGGGGGTGGGAAAGATAAGAAGGAAAAGAAAGAAAAAGAAAAGAAATCCAAAGAGAAAGAAAATAAGCAGAAACCAAAAGAAGATAAGTCAAATGCAGCAGAAGGTGGAAAGAAACAAACCAGATTGGGGCTGGAAGCCAAGAAAGAAGAAAACTTATCAGATTGGTACTCACAGGTAATCAAAAAATAGAGAAACGTTGTTTAATTAAAGTGACACTTTCTGTTATTGATATGCCATTTTTGGGTAAAAGTTGGTGTACAAAACACATGTACATCATACATACATACATACATACATACATACATACATACATACATACATACATACATACATACATACATACATACATACATACATACATATGAACACTTGGATTTAGCAGCAAATCTGAATGAACACACAGGGTGCAAGAGATGATTAACTATACACTAAGAGGCTTGGCAATTCACATTGAAATTTCTTGAGAGATGTGACATATAAAGCATTGATTTACAAAACCAAGAGTTGCTAGAAACATGTACATAATACCCTAAAATTAGAGTTATACTTCACTGTTGTTTCCTCGTTGTTACCATGACTACTATTGTCTCCAATGTTGTTACCATGACGACTGTTCTTTGCTGACTCATTTCTTTCCACAGATCATTACTAAATCTGAGATGATAGAGTACTATGACGTCAGTGGTTGCTACATCCTACGTCCATGGGCATTCAACATCTGGGAGGAAATCAAATCTTTCTTTGACACAAGGATAAAGAAACTTGGTGTAGAAAATTGTTACTTCCCAATCTTTGTATCCCAGAGTGCATTGGAAAGAGAGAAAACTCACATTGCAGACTTTGCTCCTGAGGTAATAAGTCTATTACATGGTTACCTGTATTTTATGAAGGTTTTATGCATCAAACAGTTTTTACTCATTTTATATATCAGTAGTAAATTAGAACAAAAATCTTTGACTAGTTTCATCCCTGAATGGGCTTAATTTATATTTGCACATTTTATGAATGTCTTTGATAAAATTTAGCTTTTTTATTGTTGAATTATCAAAAGAAAGTAAGGTTTTTTTTTCGAATTATTGTGTCCAGTGACCCCTACCATAACTTTTTTATATTTTGTTGTCTAGTAGTCATTTATTTATTTGTTTGTTATCTCTAAAACTAGGTTGCCTGGGTTACCAGGTCAGGTTCATCAGAGTTGGCTGAACCTATTGCAATTCGTCCAACCAGTGAAACAGGTAAAAAGATTGAAATCATTTACTTTAGATAAACATTTCAAGTTTTTGTTCTGCACAGATGGTAAAATCTCTGACACTGTTATTTTATGCTGATTACAATTATCAATGTTAGAATCCTGACCACAGTTACTACTAGTAAATTAGGCAGCCTGCTCACTCAATGTAGTCCAAATAAGTCTCATTTATAAATCATCCTGTGCTAAAACTCTAATAGCAAAATCTCCATCTTTTTATTCCAGTAATGTATCCAGCCTATGCCAAGTGGGTGCAGTCACATAGAGATTTACCAATCAGATTGAACCAGTGGTGTAATGTGGTGGTAGGTGTCAAGTTTATCATTCTTAAAAGAAAGAAATTCTGTCTATTATTAAGAAGAAATGTATAAATGTAAAAGTTAAAGTTACAACTTTCCACATTGTAATGAAAACTTGTTTGTGTGCTGTAGACCGTAAAAGGGAGCAAAGAATCAAGGCACACACCTTGGCATTGTAGCATGGACACCACTTCTTTTTTAGATTGTTAATGTTTTTCTTTGCCAAGACATGAACCATTTCTGTTTCAACAGTTTCAAAACAACGTCATCAATTTTTGTTTTGATTTTGCAATTGTTGTCGCTTTTCACAGCGTTGGGAGTTCAAACATCCCCAACCATTCCTACGGACACGTGAGTTTTTATGGCAAGAAGGTCACACAGCGTGGGCAAATCGTGAAGATGCTGTAGAAGAAGTTTATACCATTTTAGACTACTATTCCAAGGTGTATGAAGAGTTACTTGCTATTCCAGTGGTTAAGGGCCAAAAGACAGAGAAGGAGAAATTTGCTGGTGGTGACTTCACTACCACTGTGGAGGCATACATATCTGCCAGTGGAAGGGCCATTCAAGTAAGTCACAAGTTTCACAAAAACCCACTAACTAAATGAGTGTTTTCAATATGGCTGATCAAAATTTGGCCACACTGTGTTTTGACTTCACCCTGGGTGGCTTTCTTTTCATAACCAACATTCAGACTACTAGGTGTTACCAAATATGACAATTTGATCAGAAAAAGGAGTGGTAAATTTACTGCGTAAATTATTAAAAACAAAATTCCAGTGTGTAACTTCTCACAATGAAAGATAAAGTTCTACAAGTCTATCTTATCAAATTAACACACACAAACATTCACAACATGTAGAGAAAAGTTCAATTCCACACACTTCAAATCAGAGTGTTTAGTCATGATAACAGAATCAAGATATTTATTACCTTTTTATCATTAATTATATTTGTTACCTTTTTATCATTAATTATATTTGTCTACTTTTCTCCTTTCATAGGGTGCAACATCCCATCATTTGGGACAGAATTTCTCCAAGATGTTTGACATCACCTTTGAAGACCCAGGACAGGTAAGACTAGTGCACTCAGTGCTACAAATATGTGGTTTGTATTAAAGTTGTCATTGCTAAAACTTTCTTGAACTTGATTTCTGCATTAAACTTTCACTGTTTTGTGTAAACCCACTGGGTTCTCCCCAACCCCAGATGTTATTGATATTAATTAGTACTAAATCTACTATATGAAGAAAAGGTGAAATTTATAATTATATTGGCATAGATCATATAACTGTATCATTTATTTGTTTATTTGCCAGCCTTCCAAGCATCAATATGTACATCAGAATTCCTGGGGTTTGACAACTCGTACTATTGGTGTATTATGCATGGTACATGGTGATAATCAGGGACTGGTACTTCCACCAAGAGTTGCAGGTGTACAGGTCAGTATTCTTAAACTTGTCTCTGTCAGTGTCAATAAGTTGAAATACACAAATAGTCATATCAATGCATCAAATACTCCATACTTCAGTTGATGCATTTGACAAATTTGGAATATGTGTTGTTTTAGAATTAGGGAAAATGTGGATTAGATTTGTGTCATGGAAACCAACTGCAAAATGACCAAATGGTATTCATGTGTATTTAAAATGATCTTTTGGTATGTAGACAAAGTAGCTATTTACAAAAATTGTGTTTCTGTTTGTAGACCATCATTGTACCATGTGGTATCACTGCTACATTGGCAGAAGAAGACAAGAACGCTTTGATGGATAAGTGCCAAGAGTATGTCAAACTGTTCAGCAGTGCTGACATCAAAGCCAAGGCTGATTACCGTGACAACTACTCTCCAGGCTGGAAATTCAACCACTGGGAGTTGAAGGTAAAATTACATTCTTTATGTGCACCTAATTGTCATGTTAGTTCCTTAAAAATTGAAATATGTTGTTTTCAATATGATTATGAAATCATTAAATTATATCATGCAAATTTTATATGTAAGAAATTAAGAACCTAGATGTTATCAGCAGTAAACTGAGTACAAAAATAACCTGAATCTTTGACTAGTTTTGTACCTCCTCAGGCTCTTTCAAGAAGTTTTCAAAAATGTATCTTAAAGGAGCAAGTATGTTACAGAACTAGATTTTAGTAATCAATAAATTAGTACTTTGTCAATCAATTTTGAAGTGAAGTACTCCATTGATCATTCACCTCTCAGTAATCTCTTGCTGAGTTGTTTTGTCTCATCACCAACTTTCAGAATCTTTCTGTTCAAATATCATATTTATAATATTTTTGTTACAATATGTTCTTGAAAGATTGTTTTCAAATTTTATAACAGAAAAACACAAACTAATTTTCAGTCAAAATACTATGTCTTGCTAACATTTTACTTCAGTGTTTATCGCTGTTCAGTTTAGATTAACGATATTGAAATTTATAACTTTTTATGATAGGGTGTACCGGTTCGTATAGAGCTCGGACCTCGTGACATGAAGAAGAAGCAGTTTGTTGCAGTACGAAGAGACACTGGAGAGAAAATTACACTGCCTGAAGAGGGCGCTACTCAAAAAATCAAATCATTGCTGGATGATATACAAGTCAGTCTATATAAAAAGTGAGTTTGTTTACAGTGTGTGTGTATCAGTCTTAGTGCTGTGTTGTGTGTCTACATTATCATATGATGCATCTTAAGGAGGAAGTCAGTCTAGGGGTGAAGTTTCCTTGACAGAAACATGTTTCAAGCATGGTACTTGAATAGTTCTACAAGCTAAATATGTGTCACACCACATAATCACATATCTGACTTACCTTCTTGTAAAGTGTGATGATAGTAAATACAAGAACCAGATTTCTAGAGCACCTAGTGTCCATCAGTAATCCTGACTGGCACTTTATAAATAGTGGAATCATAAAAAGCTATCAAAATACTGGGTCACATGTCTTGTCTGAAAGGTTTCATTAGAGAGAGAGGTGAACTGTTAGGATTACTGGAATCATTAGGGTATGGAATGGTATACATCTATGGAAGAGTTACTCCTATAGTTCTTTATTATTGTTCAAATTAGAAGAAAAAAATTTAGCGTGCATGTGATGTCACTTCCATTGATGTAGAAAGCTTTATAACATAGTTACTCACATATCTTCTCCTGCAGGGCAAAGAAAGAGCGTGATGAACATCTTAAAGTAGCAACAAATTGGAATGATTTCTGTTCATTCCTTGACCAGAAAAATGTAAGTTGTTCTGCTGTAATGTGTCTATTTGAGGTATATTGTAGCTGTATAGACCTATATGTCAATAAAGAATGTACATCCTTTTGTAATTTTAGTTAGTTTTGAATATATAAATATAATTCTAAAATTGTATGACAGAAACCTTTAATCCTATGCATACTTATATTTTCCTTGACCATAAATGGCACAGCAGACTACATTATACAAAAGCATAATTAATAGACCACATAATGTTTTCAACAGGTGTAGGAAAAAATAGTCTTGAAAATCATAACCTGTGGAATTATAATGTTAAAAAATATCACACTAATAATTTAGCACAGAGATCTAATTTATGCATAAAAGCACACAAATTATAGATGGTAAAGTTCCTAAAATGTGACAAAGTCATGGATATTTCAAGTGATAAAATCTTTTTCAAGGTGACCATTTATATGATGAGATGGAAACCTGTAAAGAGAATGTCACCTACTGTGAACAGTAAACATACCTAATTTGTGTTCAACATTGTACATGGACTCTTTTCTGTCTCTCATACAGCTAATAATGGCTCCATTTTGTGGTGAAATTCCATGTGAGGAACGAATAAAAAAGGACAGTGCCAGGTTAGTAACCATGACATTTACGTTTGCATACTTAGTGTCATATCATTTTTTGACTAAGAACAGTGTACTACAATACTTGCATCTTCTATATTTTCCCTCAAAGTGCCCTTCCAAAAAAAAAAACCAAAAAAAAACGGTATAATGAATAATACAATCTTGTGGTAATTGGGTTAGGTGAGGGGAAGTACTGTGGATGCCAACCAGATATCCATGAAGTCATTTTTATATTGAACTCTCAAAATCATTTCTATTCTTTGAATCTTTGCTCCAACAGGGATCAAGATATTGAGCCAGGTGCACCATCTATGGGTGCTAAGTCCCTGTGTTATCCATTTGACCAACCAGCTGAGGTGACAGATACAACTATATGTGTGTATCCAGACTGCAACAATAAAGCTATCAAATACTGTATGTTTGGACGCAGTTATTAACCCAAAGAAAATGGTAAAAATGTCAAATACATAGGGGCCAGAAATCAACAACAAATGTGTTAATCATGATGAAATATGATAGAAAATGTAAAGACAGACTGTAGAATTTGTCTAGCATTATTATGTCACCAATTGATTTTATAGCCTATATCCCTCACAGAAAGTCTAATCTGAAAATATCGATTAAATATTCCAGTAGCAATGAAAAAAAACTGGACTAAGGTTAAGTTTCCATAGTAAAGAGTTGCCCACACCCCATGGTTTTCACACTCTTGGATTCAAAGATATTTAAAGTCATTTCCCATTCTGAATTTGCTGCATTGGTTTCACCACATTGACGTCAAACAAAAGGTCTTTGAACTTTGTCGTAATTCTTACCATAAAATCAACATCTCACCCATCTCAAGAAGTATAGCATGGCTTTCAGGTGAACGTCTGACCCATCCTAATGAAAATCCATGATGTTTTGGTGTAATAGTGAAATGTCAAGTATGAAAATTGAATTATACAATATAACCAGGTGAACATGGTGTGTGTTGCCAAGACAACACTAAACTTAGAATTACAGTACAAAAAATATAGAAATCTGTTGATCAAATTTTAATGACATCACTGAATGTATCCCATAATTTTGTTAATTCGGCCTTGGACACTTTTCATAGAAATTGCAATGTGCTTATTGTATTTTGTTAACTTACCCATGTGAAGTGTACACTCTTCTGATACAGTATGTATTTGTTGGCAAATAAAATCACCATCCTTTCAGTGGATTGGTACATTGTGTCTGCTATTGTTATGATATGTTACTGTACTGTGCTTTGTAGCTGATGATAATTGTGATTGACACCATCACATTTGCATATCTGTGTATTAGTCATTCAAGATTACCTCACTCGTTTTATATATTTTGGCTAAATACATTAGCATCTCGGCATGTTACTCAGTTTTCTTTGAAAGGTGTACAGTAATTGAACATGTCATCTTTCTTCAATGCTCAACAATTTCAGCCAAGGGTCGAGACTCACCAGCTTCCTCTCTCTCAACATGAGAGGAGTTGACTGATGTGTGAGGGTGCCCTGTCGTGGTGTACCATACAGACTACCAAGGGTCCTGAGAAATGTCGTCTTTGGGGTCAAAAAGTCTGTAGAAATGTAGAACCTGCATCTAGACTCTATGTGTCAAGCATGACATTTTAGCCATATATTGCTGAGCTTGATAGTTCTAGGAGTGAAGCAGAGACAGACAGAGCCAGGAGGGAAGGGAGGGAGGGAGAGACAGATACATCCAGAGAGCCAATAGAAGACAGAAAGATATGGAAAGAGAGTAAATGTGTTTGTGTTTCAGTATTAACCATTCGAGGTTATCATTGGAAAGGAAACCATGGTGATCACATAAGATTAAGTTTAGGATTATAATAAAATGTTTTATTGTAAATATTCCAGTACAATATATACACATGCAGTAATTCAGTCAATGTCCGAAGTGACCACAATCCAGATATACATGGGTATGTAAATAAACATAAACTTGCATCCTGTAGTTGTCTGTTTATGAGGTGTGGTTTAGAATTTGCTTTGTCGTTTTCATTGCTAGCTATACCTGTTCCTTCTCTACTTTGCTACTGTGACAAAGGACTACTTCAATGTAACCTTAAATTGTATTGTGGACCTGTGATACTTGTCTAAGGGTAAATGAGCATTTTCCCTCTAAATATGAAATAGTTTACCTACTGAACCAAGGTACATCAGTCACCTACTCTTGATATATTCAGGAAAGAAAATATTTTCATTTTTAAAACATTTTTTTCTTGTTCAGCATCTTCAAACATTTGAGTGTACTAGGTTCAGACTCTTTATAAATGTTTCTGATTAAGTGATTGACTGATTATTGATTGATTGATTGGTTGACTGGTATGGCTTGGCATATACTTTGAATTAATGTACTACACCCTAACGACCTTCATTACTAGCTATTGTGAATACATCTCCTATACTTCCATTATTGTCACTCAGTAGTAATGGTGAGCTATCCCCACCCTTTGTCTCTGTGTAACTCTCTCTGATATCTTCTGTTTCAATCAGGGTCTCAACATTCCCTTTCCTGGTACGATATAAATATCTTGCCCACACAAACATGATAGACATCTCAAAGATTAACAAATAGTGACCAATTCCTGTGGAGATCAATTCATGATACAGTATTAGTGTAAGCATGGATGTATTAGGGGAGATAGATGGTGCAAGTCACAACGTGTAACAATACTGCTGCGCATTAATAACAATTGTATCAACCTGGAGTCATTTCATGCATGGAAGTACAGTATACTTCCATGTAACACCCGTGACCCCATGTTATGACCCTAAGGTCTTCATCGGTCGATCCACTATTGACCTACAATATGATTTTTCTCTTGAAAATCTCTTATTTAATTTTAAAAAATACAATTGCTAATTGCTATTTACCTGCAAAGAATATTTCAACTAGAGCGCTTTTCTCTAGAAGCATCCATATTAATTCTTCAAGTGAGTCCGCATTCCCAATGTCAACTAAGTCAACTTTTAATTTCCCTGTAAAATATGAAAACCGAGAACCGGAAAAGAAATTATTCAAGCCATATTGTGTTTTGAAAACTAAACATTGACTACATAACATTTTATGTCTGCAAATTCGTCTTCTCCTTTCATACAGTATTAAAGTGTTATACATGTAAATGGCTTGCTAGGACATGGGCGGTACCAACTTGCATACTGTAACTCATGCATGACGAAATGACATCAACATGTGGGTACGCATATTATCACAGTTGAATTTGCAAAGGAGCCAAGCCGAGCAGACGACAATTTTGCCTTGACTAGTTAATTTTAGAACAAATAATATCACGAGAAGTTGGATCAAATTCCTCTAAAATAGGGAAAGGCTTACATTTGGAAATGTTGACAATATTTCATATTTCTCAGGCGAGGAAAAAGTGTCAAAGACATGCCAAGTTGCTTCATTCAAGATAAGTAGAATTTCACTGAACTTACAATGACCGTCTTCAATGCCGATACATCGTATTACTATAATGGAGGACAACAATCCCAATAAGAAATTTTGCACATTGAATATGGCAAGCACCAGTGATATACTGAGGAACTTAGGTGTAATATTGTAATCCTTCAGATGGTGACGTGACACAATGAAGAACATCATTAAACCATAGAGAGAAATCAGGAATGAGCTTGTTGTACAACAGTACAGAGCAGTGTAAATAAAATTGATGGGAACCTGAAAAAAGGAGTAGACACGTGCACTTGGGTTAAAACAGCAAAATTGTAATAACTGATGTAATATTTTGTTAATCAATTCTGACGGTTTAAAAGAAATATCAAAAACATCAAACTCTTCGATAGGTCCGATGTTTTCACACACACACAGAAATCCAAATTGACTTAACCTAGCTAAAATTAGACTTACATTTCCAGGATTAATCAGACTGTCAACCCATAACACGGAGGCTATAAACAGAGCGATTGGTAGGACTACACACACTTGTAATATGGCTACCTTCAAACGAGGAATAGTTTTCCTGGAAAACGAACATTTGAAAATTGACGACACAAGACCAAGTATATAATGCTTACGGTTGAACGTCATAATTTTAATTTGCATAATCAACAAACTTACTATCAGAAAACTATCTCTGAAAGTCATAAGTAGTAAAATTACAGGGATATGATATAGAAAGTTAGATTTTTGTGGACCTACCAATCGAGAGCTAAGATAATTTAATCGAGTTAAACTTTGTACTTACTCGTTTGCTTGGAAACTTGGAAGACATTTACAGAAACAGCAAAGTGGTGGTGCGGCAAAGGACACTGTAGCCCCATGTAACTTTGCTAACATGGAATGGTATCCTCCATAGTAATCAGTCACTAGTAGACAAAATTGGTAATAAGCTACAGAAAAATACCTATAAAGAAAAATTCGACAATTAGTTACAATATCCACAACACAGGTCTCGGTTTATTGACAAACGCAAACAAAAACTATAATTTTTTATTCCATATCATGATGGGTTTATAATTTTTTATCCGATATACGGTGGATTACACAAGTGGTGGCTGCTGTGGTGCCTTAGTTGTGCGAATTTGATCTGCCCTCTGTGATCAAGATAGTTAACAATTGAAGCCAAAAAAATGTATCGCACGGGTTACATATTTATATTGCTGTTACTATGTCACTATGTCTATCAATATTTTAAACCATATTAAACTATACTTCTATAGGTACCTTCATCAAAGCTGTGATCGATTACTGCATCCACTTCAGACCTTTACATGTAAATGCCATGTGATATTTGGATAGGAGCTCTATGTTTTGATGGCATCTGTTAGACAACGTATTATGCATTCGACCAAATATTTAACACTTTTATCTGTTGTTAATAATTTATTCTAAACTGAACGATTTGATTCTTATACTTACAATGAAATGGATAGGTTTAAAATAGTGGAAGCCCCTGGTACGTACAATCCTATCATGGATAGCACGGCGGCGGCCTGTGAGTAGAAGAATACAAAGGTCAATCACTTTACATGATATCTCTGCCCTATGACTAACCCGTCGTCATTCTCCTGAATTACACACATCGACATCATCACATGCCAATCCTGACTAATATGCACTCATCTATCCTTAGTTTCATTTCATCACACAATACATTTTCAGAAGTTCGCGTTCCCCGCTTGTGAGATAGTTACTTATGAATCTAAGTACAATATTATACATATGTAAATCGACACTTTTTCATTCAGAATTTATAGATTTAATACACGGAATAATCGAAATGGAGGTGTCACGAGGTGTTGTCATGAGTTCGGCGGTGTTAGTATTGGCGAAATCTAGCGTAAACTAACAAGGATGTTGTAGTTTTTTTTACTGAATGCACTGTATGTGTAAATACCAAGCACTGACAAGGTGAAACTAGACAAAAGAGAAAACGGATGGATTGGTGTTATTAGATCTATAGTGGGAATGACGCCAACATTATTGTTCTTTTGACGAAAGAACGTTGCATGCAAATGCCTATTTTGTTATCGCCATTGTCATGAAACAGCAAACGTGACTCGGAGAGAAACCACAACAGACGAAGTACTACGGTCTTTCATAAATATTGAAACTACCCAAATGACCCAATCAAGTACTAACGAGATGACGTAACTTTACATGAACATATGTGAATTTATTAATACACCTATCTCTCCTCTAAGGCCAGACAGATCGATCTTATCTATCCATAACAACATTATTGAAATATCAGACATACCGGATAGACTCCCAACAAACATGCTAAACGTTTCCTTCGCTTGTCTGATGGAATATGGTTCTGTAAATAACTTAACGATTCTATGAATAATATCAATATCAGCACTGTCAGCAGGGTGGCTAAAACCATGAGGAAAATCCCACCGACGCCCACTTCTGTAACAGAGAAACATGAAAAAAAAAACCACTCAATATTACAGTATTTAAATAGTCAAATATCTAACATCAGTTTAAGTACATACTAGTATTATTGAAGCTGACAGTGTGGTTGCTGCGCAACCATGATTAATTTCGCCAACTGGTGTGATACAGATTTACAACAAAAATCCGTATATAATTTATATTAACCTGGAATCGAATATTCCCACTGTCTAAATTCGATACTCCCCATCGAGTCAAAAATACTAGATAAGTCTGACAAGCATTGTCAATGTCCACATCAAATATTCGTGGTATAATTGTATTGCGCTTATATAATTTGACATAAGGAAAATGTCTGCGTTTTCAATCTATTTAATTCAGCAGAAACCATGACGTACTTTCGATTTACGAACATTGACTTATACGTTCACACATGCAACGTCATCTTAATAGTTTTATATGGCGTTTTATATATGTACTATTAATAGCACACTGTTTTAGATTTGGATATTCAAAGGAGTGTACATGAGCCAATTTAAATACACAACAGCTATGCTAAAATAAAAATAAACGGCAATTGACAACTCTAATTTCAACACAAATGCGATCTACATTATAAGACGTGTCCTGACTTGAAATGAAGCCAGTTCTCTTCCACGAGGTGGTAGTACATGTATACAGACTGTGTAGACCGTAGACGTAAAGTTCTTCGCATGCAAATACATTGTAGTAGGTCAAATAGTGGCCAAACATGATATCTTGATTTATAGCCAGGATTGGGTGTACATTCTGTTGAAGTGTTATAACCTTCGATAGTCTCAAAATAAAATAACCGAAGAGAAAACTTACCCGTGAAAATAGTCTCGGAGAATGCATCATCACTACAGTTTTGCCAAACCATGATGTCGTTCGAATAGCATTACCACACAGTCAGTACCACAACTACGTTTGTATTACTCGTCCGTCTCTTAGTCAAACCATTCCCACAGACTGCCCAGTCAATGGGGCGATATCAATGACATCGACATACACTGGATAGATTATGAACACGACAGAACGAACAGATACAACAACGAAAGTGAATTATATCTGGAAAGTATAAAAACGATTTTGATACGTCGACTGTTGGTAGAAGTCTTTGTGTGTGTGTGACCCTGTTGTTGTGTATAACCTCGCCCACTATAACGATGTCAGCTGTGTCCTGCGCATAATCAACTCGTTTATTCATGCAAAACACTTTGACATATACATGAACGTTCCCATTGTGCTTTGCATCGGTACGGGAACTACTCATTTACCCACGTGTAAATACAATGTATACAATTTGCACTTAAACTTGCATATAAAAGTGTTAAATTTAGAATACATAAGTGTGATATTTTAGTAAGCTATATCGCGTGCAAAATTTTCACTCTATTCCAATGCATAATTCTTTACATTCAGAATGATCGTAAATAAATAAATAAATGTGTTGATACACGAACGAATGGAAACTACAACATTTAGCTTGTTCATTTCTGCTTACGACCGGCAACCACACCATATTGTAAATAAACGTTACATATTTAAGATATTGTATATTGTATGTATTATATAGTGTACACAAAGTCGTCAAAATTAATGTTTCTTCATTCGCACAGTAAAATAACAATAAAAGGGGTAAACACGGGTGATACTCTTGTCTCTATATTCATGGTTGCTAATACTATTCCAACGAGAACAACATGACAAAATACAACTATTGAACAACAAGGCTTATATTAGGGGCCGGTCATTTTAACTGACTGTGGGGCTGGTGCTTTTTAGTTGAACATCGGTTTTCTCAAAGTGACCCCCCCCAGCTGCGATGACCAAAGTCAAAGTGACCCCCACCCCAAGTGAAGACCACATTTTCCAATATTACCCAACCCCATGCATATTTGTAACATAATGATGTTACTAAGGCACCATTAGATATAATTTAATACTGTTACTCAAGAGAACAGATTATTTTTTGGTACAATTTTTGTTTTCTTTTGTACACAACAGTTTATCTAGAATCTATGGAACATGTACTTTCCTCAGAGCATCTCAGTACACGGCATAAATCCATGGGAGACTAATATACATGCAGTTATACACTGCAATAAAACACGTTGTAACAGAAATGTTTGGGATCAAAAGCAAATGTTACAGTGTATTAATACAAATTGTGCTTCATTTTCAATGTTTTTTAATGAGTTCTTAGATGCAGCAATACCATAACAAGTTTTTTTTTTGAAGATGGCAGATTGATTCAAACACAAATGGCCAGTTCAAACATCAGTTAAAACTGCCGTGTTTGCTGATCAATATATACCCTATGGTGCATTCGATGAACTTAAAGAAAATGAAAGCTAACCCTAACCTTAACCGAATGTTAACAACTAGCCATTCTTAAATACTATACTCAAATACTAAATGGTTGAATTTTGAGAAATAGTGTACATTGCATATGTGGAAAATGCGGATAGGGGTGGGTATGGGAGGTGATATCCCTAATGCAGTAAAAAAAATGATTGAACATATTACAGTTGTTCAAGCGTTATATCACGGCACCAAATTGACACTTATCTTGTCGTTTTCCAAAGTGAAATCTCCGCCGCAAGTGGTGTTTGCCAAAATGACTCACCCCCACTTTAAGTGATGTTTTTCAAAGTGACCCCCAACCCCCCAACCCCGCCAGTTAAAAATGCCCGGCCCCTCAGGACTACTTATTCAAATGTCACACCAACATAGAATTACTCACCTTAGTGTGTGTTTATGTCCGAATAGAATGTGTTGCTGGAGTACAAACAATACGTTGTTTATTCACCGTATTGCTGACGTTATTTAGTAAATGTGTTTACTTGTCTGTAATCTGCCTTCAGCCCAAAATGAACATATCCTGAACGTCGTTGTTTTTCACTGTGTAGCTGACGCTAACGAATACTTCACTTGTGTGTAATCCGTCTTTACTATGCAAAATGGAAACATCCTGAACAACGTTGTCAATTCAAAGTCTATTTATATCACGTAACATATGTTGCTAGGTTGAAATACGACTGTGGAATAAGTTGCGGGTACGGTAATTTTTAACAGACTGGATGCAATTTGTAGACCACACTACACATAGTGGCAGCATGACGATTGTTCAACATAGAATTCCAACATTTGAGTATTAAGCTAAACTGAGTAGACATTGGTGCAACGAATCTCATCTGAAAATTCCAACAAGTTATTTTTGAATTTAATTGCCGCTCGCTTCACGCATACTTTGTGAATACTTACATGTTTGTAGCTATTATACTTTATTATGATTGAGAAGAAGTGAAACTAGGTATGACACGAAGTCCGACACCGCCGAGTCGATTGATGAGGTGGGCAAGGGGGTTACTCAGTATAATTTACAGGAAAAAAATGATTGTTAGATTGCAAATTAACTGTGTATGTTTCTTTTACATGTACGGAAAAGGGATTTTTACGAATAACAGTGAAAATAAGCAGTGGATTACGTAGTGTGCTGACGACTGAATTAAAATTTTATGTTGTTTTTTTTTACAACTCGTGAAAAATAAAATGACCCGATTACGAAGTACGAAAATATCCCTTACCCACCCTCATTGATCGTTCGATAAATTCACGAGTTATCTATGTTGATGAAATTACGAAAAAAACATGATTGAAAACATTCTTCTCGGCTTTCCGAATCCATCTTCACATAAATGAAATTATTTAAAATTGAAATGCCATTCGTCGTAAACGTTAATGTTTCGATTTAATCAAATGTGCTCATAGCTTACAATCCTTCATGGACAAATTGATCTTCTGATGGTCTTTCAACAAACGTACAAGCTGATATTTATGACTGTACAACATGCAGGTGGCGACAAATAAAGTCTTCCATGTAAGATAAATTACTGATATTTTCATCTTTATTTCAAGACATTAATCTCTGATTCAATAATTAAGGTTTGATATTTGTATACCGTAGAGACATCAGTTGATACGCACCTGCAACTTTCTCATGTCACTGTTTACTCCAAATACCCTATATTTCTTGTAGAGATCGCTGTATAAAAACGTTTACGGTGTCGATAAAACATTGCTTCTTATTTGCAAGAGCGGGGGAAAAGTTATAACTGTCTGAAAATAAACATTAACTCAAAATTGAATATTTTATGTATCTCATTTGCCTCCTAAGAACATATTTGCACAAAACAATTGCACCAATAAGTCATGAAACTCTTTCTACAATTTGATGTTTTATATGCCATGATTTAAGTTTTCCTTATCGAGAGAGAGGAGTCTTTTCTAGTTATGAGACAGTTAAATTTTAAGGCCATCATAAAATTGTCATTACTTTCGTTATAATCACAACACAGGACCAAGTATGTATAACTGAGGACAACCTGTCACATCGATTGATGCAGTTTGCGTTTCATTCAAAAACTAACTTTCCCTGCATACTTTAAAAAAAGAAGGTAAAACATGTGTTCTGAAGTTAGAATATGTTCAAGGTAAATCTGTCTTTATTAGTTCATGTTATCAATTTGAAGTATAGAATTTATTGAAATAGATAGCCCACTGGGATGTAGGTGCGAATTTAGTCAAAGATTCAAGATTGTTCTGTACTCATTTACTGAATCACATTTATCGTATCCTCGTTTTTTCATGCTTTGTAAAATTATATGTACGTCCGTTGTACTCGAAATATTTCGAGTAGTCCACATACCCTACCTCACCCCCCCCTTGTGGAATTTTACAGTTAGCCCCCCCCTCCTCCGACCCTCTCAACTCTCCGATTGTAAATAACGACGGTTTCGACATCATTGTCACCATACCAAAGTCACGTATAAAGCTAATTTACCCGACTTTCATAATTATTTTGATATTGTTTTCTGAATCCATGACATGTTTTTTGAAGTGGTGGTCTGACAAAATCTTCAGTAATTTGTTAGACTGGTAAACTATTGACTTGCAAGACTGTAACATAGACAGCATGTTTTAAACAATCAATCGAGTACTGCTATTGTCGTGTAGAAGAGACGTGTTTTCATCGATCGATTTGTCATGGTCGTCGTCATCACCATAAGATATCTTCTCTGACTCCTCTCGATTGTCGCCATCGTTATCGTTGTCGTCTCGTAGAGGTAAATATCCCGACGTGTCGGCCCTAGTCGTTCGGTAAAGGTATCGTACAAGCAATAATATAAGGAACAGTTCAAATATTAGCAGGTTATTGTTGATCCCTGAAATTAAAAGAAAGGTGAAATATTGTCAAAGCTTCAGATTAATTAGGTGTGTACGTGCATCCGAGTAGGTGTTCAAGCTGTTGGCAAACAAGATACCTGTCACATTATACTGGTAGTCATTTTAAAAACAGCACTTTTATGATGTTTACAACTGATTAAATGCTTTTGGATGCATAGAGTTCGTTGGCCAAAGCTTGCAATTTAAAAACGTCCTGACATTTCAATAAACCATTGCAATACGTTGTCTGTCACTAATGGTTCTTCCTTTGAAAACCTTTATACAAAATTACACAAAGCTAAGACTTGCCTCACTATCTGTACTGTATGACTACATGTTCTTTTCATAATGATCATGTAACATATTCGGAAATTTCACAAATTTAGGGCAATTCGACAACTGTATGATCCAACCATAGAAATTGTTGATCAAATACCACAATTTCTCACAATATCTTAACACGTGTTTACATCACGTATCCAGCTGTGTGTGTGTGTGTGTGTTTGTGTGTGTGTGTGAGTGTGTGTGTGTGTGTGTGTGTGTGTGTGTGTGTGTGTGTGTGTGTGTGTGTGTGTGTGTGTGTGTGTGTGTGTGTGTGTGTGTGTGTGTGTGTGTGTGTGTACTTTTTAGATTCACCCGACAATTTACTTACACAAAGCTCGAACCTGTGAAGCCATCGGTCCTTTTTCTGCACATGGAATAATATCATATGTCGTCAAGATGGATAGGATAGTTTCTTGGAAGATGGTTGTAAGAAGCACCACACGTACACAGAAGAATTTGGCTGGTATTTTCTCATTTGGTAGATGCTCCTTGATTGCGGTTGTGAATATCCCAATACAGTACATGGCCATTATAGTTGATAAGTTGATCGTAAAGATAATATATACGTAGGGCAAATTCTTATCGTACTGTGGGTGAAGACATGGACAAAGTGACGTGGTTATTAGGTAATTCATAGAGAGAATGTACAGACCTGTAAAACATGACTTGGTCAAGAGGAAATTAGTTAATTTGTATTTCTACCACCTGCCAAACTTGAAACATTTGTTAGCTTTTTACATAGACACAGACAGAGAGACATATGTTGATGGACGTGGGACACACACACACACACACACATACACACACACACACACACACACACACACACACATATATATATATATATATATATATATATATATATACATATATATATATATATCAGACAGAACTAAATATATATTAGATATATATATATTTCACAAGCATACACATTTTACATACCACTGACTTTACAGACACACACACACACACACACAGACAGACACACACAGACACACACACAGACACACATAAACACAGACACACACACACACACAGACAGACACACACACACACACACACACACACACACACACACACACATATATATATATATATATACATATATATATATATATATAAATATATATATATATATACATATGGATGTAAGAAATGATAGCTTTACTTACCCTGCTTGGGTAAATTTCGATAGTTGACTGAATTAACAGCATGACATAGTAAAATAAAGGTCTAACAATGATGTATTGATATATACCACATCTCAGCCGGGATATATTGTCTCTGTAATTCAAATACATGGATAGAGAGGGGAACCCTTAAAAACTTGAAATTTACCAAATATATTGTAATTTTGAAGGATTAGAGAAGCTATCCATGGTCTATTTTAAAAAGCAATTCTAGTAAGATTGTCTTTAGGATTTAATAGTAAGTATTAACTAACTGACGGTCAGTGACCATATAAGGAAGACTGTATCAGGGGAAAGCAAACTGCTTAAACTGCTAACACGTATACAGATAAATAAGTTTTGGTGACCATCATTCAGCATTCAATATTTAAAAAAAAAATTAAAATCATACCTGTAGTATATTGTCATACTTCTACATTTTTTTGTATTTGTTGAAATATCGATGTTTTTGTTACTTACCCAGTCATCGTGATAGTTGGCAAACAAAAGATGAAACAGATAGGGAAACCGACCAGGGATACCTTCTGTTTTGACATCACCTGGAAGAAATTATCTCGTCCTCCAAAGTAGTTTTCAATTATATGAATTAAATGATATAATACAAACGACAAGTACCTTGTGCAAAAAAAAGAGGGAAATTACCCTTTATTATCTAGTTCAATACATAGTAATCCACTGGAAGACAAAAAAACGCTTGGACTTATGTTCGTTGTTTTGTTGCCTATCATATCATATGTTTTACCTATACTCGAACTCAAACCAGGAAAGTAGCAAATTCATAAACAAACAATGCAATCGTAAGAGTAAACATGGACAAGGGAAAAGTTCTCTCGAACCATAGGTTTTATAAAGACGGTTGCTGAATTTGAACACAGACAAGTACTTGTTTTTGATTTGAAGAAAAAAGTTGAATCTCACAAACCCTAAGCCATCTGATTGTTTTCGTTGCCATTGCAATGATATTATGTATTTCAATGGTTGTGCATAATATGTTTTTAAAAATGAACATTAAAATTGTATATTTCTTAGACTCGCCAGAAGTGTTATCAGGGACCCTTTTTTTCGTTGATACTCACATTGACGCTGCTGGCATCGTTGCTGATGATGTTCTTGGTACAAATACGGATATGTAAGATGCAAGGATGAATATCTAAAAAATAATGAGTGCAATTTATTTGATTACATTGAAATTAAGAGTTCGACAAAATATCACGTGACCTGCCCAGGGATACCAATGTGTGGTCAAAGGTCATCGTTATAAATATGTTTTATACTTTGTATTTTGTAACAGTATAGTCCTTGTACACCGTGGGCAAAGTGGTGCAAACTGTGTTTCCCAAATGTTTGGTACAAAGTATGCTTCAGAAAGGTAGCTCCCTCCTCTGGAAAATGTTTGAAATTTATCACCTATGACATAGACTTCCTGTGCCTAAGATCTTTGTCTGTAATTTTAATGTAGTCCTGTAATAGTTTTGTGAAAGACTGTACCCATGAATTTATGTGAAAGATTATGAACCATCGCAGTAAGCCCAATAAACAATTATCACACACACACACACACACACACACACACACACACACACACACACACACACACACACACACACACACACACACACACACACGCACACACACACACACACACACACACACACACACACACACACACACACACAAAAGACTTACTGGGTACAATGCAACTACGATTAAAATGCTGTTCCTTTCTTTGAACGACCCTGTCCTCACATTGATGTACGTTTCAAGAAGAATTAACCAACTGAAGACAAGGATGACCGATTCCAGGGACAGAATCAAAATTCCGTAGGGTTGGATTTCTGCAAAGAAATCAACAGAACACCAATATTAGTATGTGACACAGATATAAATGTCGTCAACTTTTGTTGTTCCTTTGTTCAAGGAAACTCCAACCCGTTCTCATTTAAAATGAAGAAAATTATCCAAAATGCATCAATTTCATAACTTCAAAACGGCCACCAACCAAACACTGCGTTGGCTCTTTTCAAAACAAGACAGTGAACAACCAAATTTATGTAAATACTTCAAAATGACCGGGGATAAGTTTTTAAATATGGCAAAAACATAGCGTGATTCGCGCCACTTTGGTTTCAAGCAAAATGGTCCCCCGAGTCACTTTCTTCCTTAAATGTTCACTTTTAGTTAGAAAATATTTCACATGACTTCGTTTGACCTCATTCTGTCCGTGTGGATATAAGCCTGACATGCAGAGCGCCATCTTTCGGAGAACTTTACAAATTGTTGTTGTTATTTGTGATTACAAAATTTCTGAACAACATACTTACTTTCCAAAGATTTAAATTTTTTGAGAAAATTCACCACATCGGACAAACAGGAACATTTGACATCGAAATAGCATGGTCTAAAAAAGACCTTTTTTTGTCTAGGTCAACAACCAGGTGAAGATCAGGTCATGATTCGGAATGGACATTTATTTAAAAATATAGCAATTTGCAGTTGGAAACATTATATTATTTTTTTTAGTTGGAAATATTATATGCAAGGATAACAAGTGTAAGAACAAAGTATGAAGTAGATGGTGTTTTGTAGTGATGTATAATACACCACTTATTTCATACTTTGTTCTTATATACATGTGTATATACTGTGTGGACCTACCTCCTAGGTATTCATCAACGGGGGGCGGTTCGGCCTTGCAGCTGTCATTACTGTTGACGGACATCTTCTTAATGAAATTATCCTGTTGAATTGAAATTGAAATTGGCCGTATGTACAATCAAAACCCCATTCACGACAACTCGCCTAATTTTACTTCAACCACCGAGGCTATGTCAACTGTAGTAGGTATACGTGTGTGTATGTCAGAATGTGTCGTATTGTTTTCAAATTGTTTGTTTTACTTGAAAGTGGGCCTTGGGATATGGTGACGGTCTAATGTCAACAACCTATGTTTTGTTACGACACTTTTCCTTACACAGAATAACATATGTAGACATATTGTCCAACTAAGTATGTTTATCACACACGCAATGTTGACCATGTCAAGGACAGTACTAGTACAGTAATATTAGCTCGTGAAAAACAGAAGTCATGCAGTATGGAAAACTATAAGGCTTATTTACTGCATATTTCAAATAAGCGATTATGTCTTTGGAGAATGTTATTTAAAAGCTAATTACATGTATCATATATCCATGCTATCAACAACTTTGGGCGATAAACAAGCTGTTGGACAATTAACAACAGAACTTTATCTTTCTAAATCGCACACTTCGACCAGCAACATTAGGTTAGTTACGTTGCCGAACGCTTTAAAAAATTGACGTTTAAATGCTCACCTGACTTTGTCGTGAAGTTTACTCCAAATGCACAATAAATGACCTTCTGCTTAAACTTTGAAGTAGAATCGGCAGACATCCATCGCCATCTAGCCTCTCAGAGCTAGTGTTCCGTTTTTTGGGGGGTGGTATTAATACCACAATGGTGGATTTGGGTCGTAGGTAGACAGGGTAAGTTGTGTTCAAAGTGTACTGACCTCGATTATAAGTTCACCATTTCCAGTCAACACAGAAATGTGATTGTGTTCCTTCCATGGGGAAGCCATCAAATGATCAATAGATAATAATCTCGATCGTAGTTATCATGACTGATGAATCAAGTAGACCGGTTCCAATACCGACTTACATTTAAATGTTTCATATCCTATATTTCCTCTGTTTATTCAATCCTCTTCACAGAGAATCACTTCATTTAGAGACACGAAACCAAGTTGTTTTGATGACGCATTCAATATAGTAAACACCTAATCTCTTAGATATGAATTCGATTGAAGTGGTGAAATATATATATTGCAATACTGAAGTTTTTAGACTAAGTGTGAATAGATTACCTGCCTTTATTTAAGTATCTACTAGTAATCACAACTTTGTGAACTTTGCGAGCAGCTGATATTGTTTTCTACAGATTATAATTTTTTTTCAACTCTATGATAAAAGTTGTTAAATCGCCTATGAACAGTAATTGATTGCAGGGCGTAAACTGAACAGTTTAGTGTTTGTCATTATTTCTTTTGAACGTCAATCCATTGCATTACAACATACCTCACATTACAATTCAACGAATAATTTGACCACATAATTGATCAACCGATCAATGAATACACTGACGTAATCACGATGGTCACGTTGTTTCTTTTTACCACCTGAGACAAACACACATTTGTATATTTTATAACAAAGACTGCCATACAACTTTCATTAACAACCACATTTACGGCCCTGTGAGAGGATCTTATGGTGAAAAATTCTTATGTTTAATAGTTCAAATCTATGGCCACACCATTCATCAAATCCTACGCAGGAAAATTGTGAGTACCACTTTGAAACAAAAACCAGGGAGAAAGGACAAACAAACAAACAAACAAACAAACAAACAAACAAACAAACAAACAAACAAACAAACAAAATCTGAGATACTAACAATTTGGTGCCATAATATAAATTACAACATTCATGAAGTCTTCAAAAACGTCAATGTTTGGTTTAATTCTCATTTCAAGTACTTTTTTTCATCAGTTGTTGGATTTTTTAAATGTTTTTGTTACATTTGAAGCCACGGTCCATAGTGCTTTATACTCTGGTCGTACATTTTACAAAAATGTAACACGAAACGGTGACATGTCGATATTTGGACAATTTATCATGTTACACTATCCTATATCATATGATTACCGGATAAAATAATATTTGACAGTCTAAAATAACTATGTATGATCTATGTATCTTGTAAATACTAACAGTTTCAGATATCTCTCACGACACGGTGTGGATAAATAATAGCTCAGAGTAACTTTTACTGTTAAAATAGTCTAAAATGCCTTTCTATATATCTTAGAAGGATGTGAGTGCATCGTATAAGCTCAGTATAACTTTTATTATTAAAAAAACTCAAAACTTTTTAAAAAATCCTAAAATGTTTTAACTTGTTAAAGCCTAAACAGTTACTGCGCATACGCGTCATTCCTCATTTCTGAAATCCACCTGTATAAAATTATCTTTATATAGGATTCATTTCTACTTATATAGTCGAGTAATCAGTTCTGAAACTTTCAGCTCGAAATTTACGATGTGTGTCGATGTTTCCTTTCTCTCGTCGGTAGAAGTGATGGGCCACCAGAAATAATACGAACATTTCACAAATCACCAGATAGTCGCTGACCCCTATGGATTTAATACAAGAACAGTTAATCAGTACATCGTATCAGGGTACTGAGTATGTATAAATGTTATAGTCAAACAGTAATAACATATGTATGAGTCTTAGCCAATCAGTAACACATTACCTGTGTATTTGTGCCATCTCTGGTGTTATTTTTGATTGGCCCCATTGCAGGGCGTAAAGTTCATCGAATTGAGTGATAAATGCGATAGTCTATTGTAGAGACTACTAAATATCATCGACTCCCTGCATACTTTTGTTTGAGATTGTTTGACTACGTTATTTACGTATGGCTAATTTTACATTTTGTTCTGAGAGCATGCATGCAGGAATCCGTCAGCCTTCTGAGTCAGCTTGCCAAAAAATATGATAATATTAATGAGTATATTGTAACCTTCATCGTTGTAGTTGAAGGCGTAATGTGGATTTCAAATGGACAACGCTCTGTGTAAATGTTATACTCATGAAAATCATGAACGTGTTAAAGCACTAACTGCCGGATATCACGCAAGAAGAACAGACATACAGTCATATGATATCACCTGTAAAAGTTACTACTCCTGCACTACACTACACTACACTACACTACACTACACTACACTACACTACACTACACTACACTACACTACACTACACTACACTACACTACACTACACGGACCCTATGCTTTATACCTCATGAAATGCAAACTTACAGCTAGCTTTGGTCTGTCCAGAGAAAGGAGGGGTACATAGGAGGATATCTGTTGATCCGAGAATTCCAAATATCATTGGTTGTATATTAGCCACTAAGAGAGCTATCTGAATACAGGCAAACTTGGGCTGCAATGAATATCCTTCAAGAATTTGTTTGGCGCAGTTATTGAGCATACCGAGTGCATACATGGCTACAAACGTAGACAAGATACTTAGACTATTGAGATACAAGAATGCTTCGTCTGCAGCAATCTGAAAGTGAAAGTTTACATAATGTATGTGAATGAACGAATTTCAAAGTAGTGTCGAAGATATGATCCTTGGCTTCAAGATGCTCAGTCGAGAATTTCGATATTTGATGAAGATTTATCTTTAAGTTGGCATAAGAAACGTTTCAACCTGTGCAGAGGCGATAATATCTTTAGAGACTTGGCGGAGTAGATTTCATTTCATAAATGACTTAATATTCCAGTTATAATTTTTCGAACAAGTGTTTCCCGACATGTGACTGTAGTACGTTCAGCTGTTTGGTGAATGGAAGCAAATATGTTGAATATAAATAGTACAAACATTATTATACAACAATTTTACATAATAATAGTTTTTTTGTTCATTTGTGATATAAAATTATGAGCATTTAAATTATGTGGTAAAAGCGCGTATACCTTTCCTGGAGTATAATTTCCATTGGTCCACATAACAGCCGCTATATAGAGCACAACTGGTCTTAAAATACAAACTTGCATAACTCCCATTCGTATCCATAATGCTCTTCGTCTGTATAGCATAACATTGTGTTAGATTGATAGTACAGGCTTATGCTCAATATACAATAAACACGGTGTATACGATATACTGCAAAGTATTCATTTATTTACCACTATTTTAGAAGAATTGGATCATATCCCTAAAAAATACTTTCCCATTTATGCTTTTATATGACCAAGTCAATTGTAAAGACGAGCGATCAGACCTAATAGGACAAAAATATGCAAGCACGTGTTTACATTTTCATCTGTTTATCATAAAAATGTAGGACATTATGATCCGAATACTTGTGTACAAAAATGTACGTACAGAGAGATGTATGTCCCTTAACCTAAACAATAAAGACAAAACTCATAAACAAATGATAACATGCTTCACTTGAAGTACTGACAATAATCATGGTAATGGCTATATTGCTCACCTTGTTAGTCTAATATTTGGTAAACAAACACAGCAACAAGCCAGAGGAGAACTTGCTAGTTTTAGTTTAACATGTCGCATCTTTTCAATCATCGCATTGCGGCCATCCGAATAATCGAATATTAGTAATAGAAACTGATAGATAGCCATTGATAAGTACCTAGATGGATAAAAATAAATATGTTGGTCTTCAGATCATCCAAAAAATCTGAGGTGGGTTGGTCTGATGATCTGGATATCGGCAATGATTTATTGTTAAACATGATACACGTGTTTGATTTCTAAATTGTTTAAATGTGTTGAGTCAAAAATAAGAAGTCTTAAGAAGTCCAATCAAACACAGAGATTGTTCACCTTCGAAGTCTCTTTTCCAGACTTTGCTCGAACTCAGACCACTTTTCTTTAGTGGTCTAAGGTCCGAATTTGCAAATATAGATAAAAGTTGTCACGCACAATCTAAATCTAGGCCAAATCATTTAGCAGAATGCCAGAACTTAAATCTAATGAAATACTGTACGTGTACAGGCTGTAATATTCATAACGAGACTTACACTCCAGCTGTCAAACTGGCCAGAACTGAGGACCTTGGTATCATGATAGCCATAAACATAATGCCACAGAAAACCTGGAAGATGAAATGTATTACGGAGATATATTAAAGAAATCTTTTGATTTCATTGGTGATTTCTTCACAACACCAACACCGTGCAATCATGTAGATATAAATATCCAAATTAGATATCAAAACTTTTAAATTAGCCTACCATCTAGAGTCAATTATTGTTGTTCAACTTTGACGATTGTTCAATGTTAACAATCTAATTGCACTGGTCGGGTAATTAACTCATTCTGAATTGTGAAAGCTACGTGATATCAATTTAGATACACTGCACTGCAACTTGCCCATTCTCTACACTTTTACTTACTGGATATACACCTAGATTCCATATCATTCTCACTCTTCTCTGAGTGTATGGAATATTATGAATCAACCACCATACGGCCTCAATAAACATGGCAATAACTATTATTGTAAACATGGCTGCAATACATATTGCGAACAGATTGCCAGGACGCATTTCTTAGGGAAAAAGACAAAAAAGGAATGATTATATAATACATTGATATGATCTGTAGCAAAATTATCATATCTTATTGACAACAGAAAGTTTTATGAAATAAGGTGTTAATTGGAAGACCTTTGGACTCAATACTATGAAGGAGATGGTGAATTTTCAGTCATCTCAAACATGTATACTATACAACCATATACATACATACATACATACATACATGCATACATACATACATACATACATACATACATACATACATACATACATACATACATACATACATGCATACATGCATACATACATACATACATACATACATACATGCATACATACATACTGCATGCACGTGTATAACATTTAGAAATATCTTCCTGAATAATGATACATTACTCACGTGTTATGAAATCTTCGGCAAAAGGGGCATCATCACTACAACTATTGTTGTTAAACGCCATCCCAGGTAATCGTCAACAGTAACGGAATTTAATACAAACTTATTTCTGATCAAAGAGTAAAGGTGTGCCTCTAACTATGCCGAATTTTATAAACTGTTACCAATTACCTAAAATAACAAAATATAGAAATAAGGCCAGAATATTTACCATGGTGAAATGTCAGTCAGCCATATGCATGCACGTATGTTGCTATGAACATGTGTTTGAAACAACCTCTAGGTCTAACTTAAAAGGTTGGCTGAGACTGAATTTGGGATCAAATTTATACTCTCGCTTTTTGACGTTTCAAACAGTGTTATAGAGACAAACCATGCAAACTTTGAGATGACAGTATTTTCACATGTCTGTGTTGCTTTGTATTGCTTTTACATTCAAAAGGAATACACAAATATGAACACGCCTAGATACACAAAAATGAAATTTGTAAGTTCTCTTCCTAACCGTACATTCCTTCTATACAACTTATCACGTATACTAGTATATCAAAACACGTCATCACATAAGACAAACCATTACTACAACTCCTCAGATCAGACCGCTACGTAAGATGTCACAACACTAAAATACAATCTCTTTACCATAGCATGTCACAACACAAGGTACATCATGACACTCCTAACAACAGTACATCACGATATACACAGTAATACACAACAAAAATAATATACCATAACATTTCAACACAATAACATAACATTCCAGCACAATAACAACGTAATGCAATAGAAGGCTATCTGACTGAATATGAATAACTGATGAATAAGTTTACACAAGATGTGACAGGACATAACAACCTCTTCTCCAAATAATCATTTACACCTACGCGGATCACCAGCACCAGACGACATTTATTGACAACAAACATTCCACAGCTACTGGATAGTTTATATTTGAATTTCATCAATCAAAGACCAGTTCAAGTTGGTTCAAACACACGATAGAGACACAGACGAACATTTGGTTCATTCTTATGAGCCAATAACCAGTAACTCGAGTCACATGTTTTGTAGTGAATGAATCATCTTAAAGATTATACAAACAGTGAGACACAGTTCAACAGTTTTAACAGTACAATTTCCGTTTATGTACATACACGTTTATTCATATTCCATCCTTACCTATCTATGAAGAGGACTTGAGAGTTCGCACGTATTCCTGTTTGCAGTCCTTGTATGCTATGTGAAAAACCCTTGAGATGACATCTAACGACGACGAAATTGATGAACATGTTTGCTAGAATGGTTACATCTTTTGGCGTGTAATGGAAAACGTCTTATAAATCTGTACCTGGGTAATTTTGTTCACAGAATCAGTCAAGAATATTCACTTTGTAGTAAAACCTATGTATTTAAGGCAGTGCACAGAGATCAGATGACATTCCTGACATGTTTATGGTATTATATAGGTGTACTGTCAGTGGTCAGTATCATACAATATCGTTAGATATTAACTGACATGTACGATATATGGTCAATGATCAAAGATCCCGACAGTAGTTGTGGAGACAATGGAATCATTATCATTTGGTAGCTTCTCTCGTCTTATGTAGGACAAGAGTTGTAAATCATTACCCAATAGACTTGTATGTATGTATGTATGTATGTATGTATGTATGTATGTATGTATGTATGTATGTATGTATGTATGTATGTATGTATGTATGTATGTATGTATGTATGTATGTATGCATGTATGTGTGTATGTATGTGTCCGTCAATCCGTCCGTCTGTCTGTCTGTCTGTCTGTCTGTCTGTCTGTCTGTCTGTCTGTCTGTCTAAGTTGGGTGTATTGGGGTCTGCCACATTCTTTGTCTCTTTATAGTATTCCATAAATTATAAGATGGACCCTCTGTTCATATATTTTATTCTCTATTTTCTTTAATACGACGCTGTGAAAATCACCACAGAAAAGGACAGTGTATTAACAATTTTGCGAACTATTATCTCTTGGATATGTGATAAAATACATTGTGACAAGACTGACAGTTCATTTGGTATTTTAATTGTCTTAGTGTAGTAATATCATCTTATATTGATTTAATGCAGACTGTGTATGATGTGTATGGATTTAATTACACCAAAATTATTGCTATTTGTGTGCTCTCTTTATTAAATTCTGCCATCGCAAATATAGTATTTACTTCATAGGAATCAACAGGTGTTTCTTCACTCCATTAAATAATACATAGTATATTAAATCAAAGGGGAATAAATACAGGGACATATTTCTCACAATGGATTGGAAATTTCATTGTTTATAAAAAAATTACTCTAATATCGTTCACACCTGGAATTTAAATATCAAACGTACATGGAAATGTCACAAGCGTCATCGGTGTAGACATCTTTGCATTGAGATATAATATTGTTTCAATAAATGTGTTTAAAATACGAGACAAAAAATTCGGCAATCATTTGAGTTGAAGGAATAATCTCGTTTTATGAAATTCAATACTACATAATAACATCAACAACATTCTGATAATTTCAACATTCTCGATAGTACATGTAGTCGAGATTTGAAGGGGGAAGTACACATCACGGTATAACGATCCAACTAACTGCCACTGACGAAATAGTCTATAACAACAGTATTGGTAATACATCCAACGTCACGGTTATAAACTGACAAGCAATGGCAGAAACCAGAATAACTACTTATAAGTATGTCTCCATGAAGAAACGGTATTTACTGACAGTTGTTTTTTTGCACTGATAAATAAACTGTTCGTCTTGTTTAGCCCTAGTCCTGAAGCGCCATAACCATATTGGATATACATGCTTCATCGGAATTTGTTAATGTTGTAGTATTCCCTATTTGCATTTAAAAATAGTCAGTCTGGCTTCACCCAGTGAAAATTCATCATGCAATGTATATAATGATGGGGAATAGTACTGAAATGAGTTCATGGGGAGTAGGTTGATTATTTTACTTTATAAAACCCTGATTGAATGGGGAAACCAAATGTTTCTTGTTAGGCGTCGGATGATATTTTTGCAGAAATGGTTTCAATAGAGGAATCATACACGTGACGTTGAACCAATTCTGAATTCCATTGAGGTGACATCGGTGATATTGCACCTGACAGATCTATGTCATGGTCTGTTTCTGTTTGACTCGAAACTACAGGTCCGTTCTCTGAGTGATTCTGTACTTGGTGTACGACGTCGATCTCACTTTGTTGTTGGAATGAATTCTCGATAGCATCAATGGTGGCATCGAGACCACGACTGTCGTGTAAAGTGATGTCCATGGTTGTAAAACTATCATCTTTAGTGTATTTCATTTTCACGAAACTATCAACATTGCCTTTCTCGACTCTGTAAAACGCATGCGCGGCAAAGAAGATTATCGTCATCTCGTAGATTTGTAGAAAGTTGTGGATCCCTGTCGACAGAAAAGACACAAGTTTTGACATGTCAAAATCAGATGCACTGTGATTTTTGTTGTTGTGAAATAGGTCGTGTTTTACCGAGTGATTTGGTGAAAGACGACAATGTAATTTAAACAGTCACAAACAACATGAAACGAAATTCACTAATATTTGACACTGCCGCAAGAAGATGACACAAGATGGAAGAAAATAGAGATAAGAATTAACTAGCAGTGCTGAAAGAAAACAATCAGAATTTTTGGAAAACCTCTTACCAACATTTCGAGTTCCTAATACACATACTAAAACATAATAAGCTTACAATAAATTTTGACGATTTTCTGTCAGACTACATCAACATTATCATTATAACATATACGGGTTTATGGAAATAGCTTGAAAATGTGTAATGAATAGAAAGTTTGTTCATTTTTGGCGGGAGTGTGCTACATGCAAAATTGTTCAAATATTGTATACTAACTTACACCAGGAACGTGAGTCGAAATCAAACGGAGGTTCACATTTGATGACACCTGTGCTTGTGAACAGTGCTATGACCAGATGTTGGATATTTGAAAAGAGTAAGGACAACTGAAGACATATGAACTTGGCATTGATACGATAGCCCTGCAAGTGTCCACGAGTAGCTTCCTTTATCACAGTCAGTGCGTACACTGCCACGAGGGTGGACACAGCTGTTGCTGTATGCAGATACAGATAGGGGTCGTCCCATGAAATCTGAAGATAGGGAAAAATAAATAAGCACTTTTAACAACTGTTATTATCGAAGTAACATTTACATTCGTCCAGATTCTAGAAAACACTCTCTCTTAAAGGTCTATGGACACTATCTTTTGAAGAATTTAGTGATTATAATCATTCACACAATTTAATAGATGAAGCATATTTCTACATTTTAAGAAAATTGTTCTACTTTTACTTTGTTCGGCACGATACTCTGCCAACTTGAAGACAAACAATTTGATTCCTTGACAAATCGAGATACAAGTATATGGAAAATATTAACTTCAGTTTAGACTCTGTTCAAACATCTTCCTATTCCTCTTGTGATTTGTGCATACAGCCACTATTGGCCAATATGAATATCTTTTAAACGAAGACTTATTTTTCTTGCGAATTTTCAAGATATGCTTCCAAGGAAAATAAAAATATCGTTTTTTATCGAAAGGTAGGTGTTATCAAAGCTGTCCATGAAACAAGTAAAATAAAACATATTTGTTAGCAAGATCAAACCATTGCAGCAGTCGTTATTTGTATTAATGGCATGTGACTTACAACTCCGGATACATATCCACGGTCTGCCCAGGCTAGAAGTTCACAATACAAAACAATGGGACGGAGCACAGCAATCTGATAAACCATAACGTTCAGTTTTTTCACCGTTGAACTGAAAGTAACCAATCGAGACGAGTTGTGAAGGAAGACGTATTTGTTACCCATATCTTAACTGTGCCATGTGTTGCTTTTGAGGCAGTGGCGTCAATTCACATTTTGCAAAACAAA